>NC_136395.1:0-2500 GCF_965140285.1 Lepidochelys kempii
CCTAACCCTAACCCTAACCCTAACCCTAACCCTAACCCTAACCCTAACCCTAACCCTAACCCTAACCCTAACCCTAACCCTAACCCTAACCCTAACCCTAACCCTAACCCTAACCCTAACCCTAACCCTAACCCTAACCCTAACCCTAACCCTAACCCTAACCCTAACCCTAACCCTAACCCTAACCCTAACCCTAACCCTAACCCTAACCCTAACCCTAACCCTAACCCTAACCCTAACCCTAACCCTAACCCTAACCCTAACCCTAACCCTAACCCTAACCCTAACCCTAACCCTAACCCTAACCCTAACCCTAACCCTAACCCTAACCCTAACCCTAACCCTAACCCTAACCCTAACCCTAACCCTAACCCTAACCCTAACCCTAACCCTAACCCTAACCCTAACCCTAACCCTAACCCTAACCCTAACCCTAACCCTAACCCTAACCCTAACCCTAACCCTAACCCTAACCCTAACCCTAACCCTAACCCTAACCCTAACCCTAACCCTAACCCTAACCCTAACCCTAACCCTAACCCTAACCCTAACCCTAACCCTAACCCTAACCCTAACCCTAACCCTAACCCTAACCCTAACCCTAACCCTAACCCTAACCCTAACCCTAACCCTAACCCTAACCCTAACCCTAACCCTAACCCTAACCCTAACCCTAACCCTAACCCTAACCCTAACCCTAACCCTAACCCTAACCCTAACCCTAACCCTAACCCTAACCCTAACCCTAACCCTAACCCTAACCCTAACCCTAACCCTAACCCTAACCCTAACCCTAACCCTAACCCTAACCCTAACCCTAACCCTAACCCTAACCCTAACCCTAACCCTAACCCTAACCCTAACCCTAACCCTAACCCTAACCCTAACCCTAACCCTAACCCTAACCCTAACCCTAACCCTAACCCTAACCCTAACCCTAACCCTAACCCTAACCCTAACCCTAACCCTAACCCTAACCCTAACCCTAACCCTAACCCTAACCCTAACCCTAACCCTAACCCTAACCCTAACCCTAACCCTAACCCTAACCCTAACCCTAACCCTAACCCTAACCCTAACCCTAACCCTAACCCTAACCCTAACCCTAACCCTAACCCTAACCCTAACCCTAACCCTAACCCTAACCCTAACCCTAACCCTAACCCTAACCCTAACCCTAACCCTAACCCTAACCCTAACCCTAACCCTAACCCTAACCCTAACCCTAACCCTAACCCTAACCCTAACCCTAACCCTAACCCTAACCCTAACCCTAACCCTAACCCTAACCCTAACCCTAACCCTAACCCTAACCCTAACCCTAACCCTAACCCTAACCCTAACCCTAACCCTAACCCTAACCCTAACCCTAACCCTAACCCTAACCCTAACCCTAACCCTAACCCTAACCCTAACCCTAACCCTAACCCTAACCCTAACCCTAACCCTAACCCTAACCCTAACCCTAACCCTAACCCTAACCCTAACCCTAACCCTAACCCTAACCCTAACCCTAACCCTAACCCTAACCCTAACCCTAACCCTAACCCTAACCCTAACCCTAACCCTAACCCTAACCCTAACCCTAACCCTAACCCTAACCCTAACCCTAACCCTAACCCTAACCCTAACCCTAACCCTAACCCTAACCCTAACCCTAACCCTAACCCTAACCCTAACCCTAACCCTAACCCTAACCCTAACCCTAACCCTAACCCTAACCCTAACCCTAACCCTAACCCTAACCCTAACCCTAACCCTAACCCTAACCCTAACCCTAACCCTAACCCTAACCCTAACCCTAACCCTAACCCTAACCCTAACCCTAACCCTAACCCTAACCCTAACCCTAACCCTAACCCTAACCCTAACCCTAACCCTAACCCTAACCCTAACCCTAACCCTAACCCTAACCCTAACCCTAACCCTAACCCTAACCCTAACCCTAACCCTAACCCTAACCCTAACCCTAACCCTAACCCTAACCCTAACCCTAACCCTAACCCTAACCCTAACCCTAACCCTAACCCTAACCCTAACCCTAACCCTAACCCTAACCCTAACCCTAACCCTAACCCTAACCCTAACCCTAACCCTAACCCTAACCCTAACCCTAACCCTAACCCTAACCCTAACCCTAACCCTAACCCTAACCCTAACCCTAACCCTAACCCTAACCCTAACCCTAACCCTAACCCTAACCCTAACCCTAACCCTAACCCTAACCCTAACCCTAACCCTAACCCTAACCCTAACCCTAACCCTAACCCTAACCCTAACCCTAACCCTAACCCTAACCCTAACCCTAACCCTAACCCTAACCCTAACCCTAACCCTAACCCTAACCCTAACCCTAACCCTAACCCTAACCCTAACCCTAACCCTAACCCTAACCCTAACCCTAACCCTAACCCTAACCCTAACCCTAACCCTAACCCTAACCCTAACCCTAACCCTAACCCTAACCCTAACCCTAACCCTAACCCTAACCCTAACCCTA